>NC_141687.1:64223979-64271479 GCF_964263255.1 Lissotriton vulgaris
CTGATCTTCTCCCTCACCAAGGACCCCCTCACCGCCAAAACCAACCTCCACGAAGGAATGAAGGCGTCGCAGAGTGGATGAAGAACAGTCGTCCAAAGCTGAACTCGGACAAGATGGAGGTCATCATCCTCTGCTCCACCCCCTCAGCCTGGGACGACTCCTGGTGGCCGACCGCACTGGGAGCAGCGCCGACACCCACCGACCATGCACGCAACCTGGGGTTTATCCTCGACTCAACACTCTCCATGACCAAGCAAGTCAACGCTGTCTCATCCTCCTGCTTCAACACCCTCTGCATGCTCCGCAAGATCTACAGTTGGATCCTCATTGAAACAAGAAGAACGGTCACCCAGGCCCTCGTCAGCAGCAGGCTGGACTACGGAAACGCCCTCTACGCAGGAGCTTCTGCCAAACTCCTGAAACGACTACAACGCATACAGAAAGTCTCTGGATGCCTGATCCTTGACATCCCTCGCCGTAGCCACATAACATCCCACCTGAGAGATCTGCACTGGCTTCCCGTCAACAAGAGGATCACCTTCAAGCTCCTCATCCATGCACACAAGGCACTCCACAATACCGGACCAGCGTACCTCAACAGATGACTCACCTTCTACACCCCGAACCGCCAGCTTTGCTCCTCCCACCTCGCCCTTGCCACCGCCCCCGCATCTGAAGAGCGACCACCGGCGGCAGATCGTTCTCCCACCTCGCCACCAAGACCTGGAACACTCTCTCCATCCTCCTACAGCAGACCCAGAACCTACTAACCTTCAGGAGGCTGCTCAAGACCTGACTATTCGAGCAGTAGCAGCCCCCCTTCCCCTTCTAGCCCCTTGAGACCCTCACGGGTGCACTTTACAAATGTTCTGATTGATTGATTATGAGGATGGATTCTTGCCTTCGTAAATTAAGAACAGTACTGATGAAGCTTTAGGGACGATTCACATACCCCTCCTTACATTTCCATAAATCCCTCTGATTTAGTAGTAATGTCCCAGCCACTTCCTCTTGCCTCTCCCACATTTACTACAAAAACATATACCTATGCACGCGGAGAACTCACATTTGGTGGAGACTGTCGGGCACGAAGCTGGGCAGAGGTCTTCAGCCGAAGGTTTGTGAATAGCATTTTGTAGTATGCGAGTAATGCTGCTGTAGTACTATGGTACGTACTACAAAATGCAGCTTGTATCAAAAGACTCATAGTAACGAAGGTTATCAGTAGCTAAGTGGTTCATTAACCATGTCATTCCTCTGCCACTACCACTCTGCCGGGGACTTCCTCGAAAAGTGTCCGCACTAAGAAACAGGCTATAATAAGGGTAGCAAGCATTGATGACACTGGACAGGGCGTGGATATGTGTTTTGCAAGGAGATAAGATCACAACGAAGTCACAGCACTGCCTACACAAGAGGGAGAACATGACACAGGCATGAATAAGTGATGCTGCATCCTTGTAATGAGACCAGCCGATGCTCGAAGATTCAAGTTTCGGATCGACTTAAGTTGTTTCCTCGACTTTCTTTCCCTTATAGAATCTTAACTTTTGGGATATTTATAATAAATAACTACCACCTCTGCTATCTAAATTGCTCAGAACAAAAATCAGCCCAAGACTTAAAATATGGCCCCAATGATAAAAAAAATCTTAATTTTTAAAATAATGAAAACCAAACCATTTTGTTGCACATTTCCTTAGAAAGTGTAAGTATTTATTATTCTAACTTAAATTTAGGTCTTGTGGATTACAATATTGAACTTCACGTGGACCTGGGTATTTTTCAATAAATTATGCAATACATTAAAAAATGCATTTTTGTTGGCATAGCATAAATTACTGGCAGGACCATTCCTTCCTTGCATGATTTATGAACAATGTCTTACACACTGCTGACTTCAATAAAGTCTCAAACTCATTTTATCAGCTGAAAAAATATGAAAGCCTGAGTTTGCTTATTTGTTGTGTGGCTTGGCGGGTCCAGGTCGAGTTATATCAGGAGCAGGAATGCACTTTGCTATCCTTCTGGGTTTCAAAACCGTGAAAATTAGAAAGATGGTCTATTTAGTGATCTTGTAAAAAGAAAAAAAAATGAGGAAGGCAATGGGCGGGTGGCAGAAATAAAGACTCCAACAGACGCTTGGTTAGGAGTGTAAATTAATCTCACTTGTCCTATTTTTAAATTACATTATCAGACTGAAGTCAGTTTAATGTAATGATAATACTTGTAAAGCGCACTGTTACCCCATCTCGGGGAGTCCTGGCGCTGAAGACCGCTGGGGAACCCGTCCTGGCTTTCCCTGTGAGATGGTCCCTTCTGGGTATCTCCAAGGTGAAACCAGGCATCCCCGGCGTCTGTGGGGGGCCGTTGTAGAGATGAGGAAAGCTTAATGCCCAGAGTTGCCGAGTGTGATCCCTGGTTAGAGAACAACACATCATTATAATTGGTGAAACATTGTTGCAATCATTACAAGAGAAACGAAAATTCGGAAAATGAAATGGCCCCAATATGGGAAGAAGGGAAGGGAAAGGGTGTGCTCAAAGGTTGTGAGAAAGATTAAGAATAGTACACAGACTTGAACATAATGTACATAAATACATAAATCAACAAGGAATTAGGAGTTGTTCCAAAAACCAAGGCAGCCTATATCAATTAAGGCAAATCTTGAAAATGTACTTCAACTACGGGCATTCTACGGTCACATGTGTGGTTCAGTGTGATACAGGGGATGTGCCAGACGTCCCAAAGTGAAGAGGCGTCGACGTTTCGACCCCTTTGTATAGGCTAGATTCAGTCCTTTGCCGGGGTCTTCATCAGGACCGTTACAGTGGGGGAAGGAACGGAAGGGGGCCGTCCTGTCTGAAAAATTAAAAACCAATATCAGAAATGGAGTATTAAGCTTAAAAGTTTCACAGTCACTGTCCTGTACACCATAAGGGTGGCTTATTGAAAACAAACTAATACCATGGAGTCCGGGTCATAAGGACCTCTGGACTGGAGGAACCAAGAGTTGAGTAAGCGATAAATCAAACTCACACTCAGTAGTGTACATCTGAATTATCAAAACGCACTACTTGATTGAACGAGGGAAACATTAGCCAACAGAAGAATAGTGTCCACTTAGAATATGTACGTCACTAATGAACTCAGTTCAAAAAACACAATGTGTCACCATCTCACGGTGACTCACCAGTACACGAACATGGTGAACAGATACAATAAATTATAAGTGATTACCTTAAGTCAAGTTAACCACATTCCGTCAAGATAAACATCAGCAGAAACAATTGGCAGCGTGCTGGTGTGATAAAAACAGCTGGGCAAATCTAGGTCAAACCAGATACTTTAGGTTATTGAATATTAAGACACTGGTGTTATAACGTACCAAGTCTCAGAGGGTCCTGGTGCAGTACTATTACACTCACAAGTTTGAAATTGCCTAAGTTGAAATTAAACACCTTTCAATAGGAGGAACATCAGCGAGAGTAATTGCTGTCAACAATGGTCGGCGCCGCACTGGTTAGCTGGCAAAATGACTGTTAAATCTAAATCAATCCAAATGTTTCGAGACATTAATTAAGGAAAAGCGTCTGTGTAATACACAACATAGTGATGTATTAGACATGAGCCACATATCCGTAGGTCCATACCTTTTTAAGGTCCACGCAATGTCTATGTGAACCGGGAAAGGCAGGGTGCACGCGGCGGTCGCCAAGAAATTGGGTCGACTGGGTGCCTTCACAGTTATCTGAAAGGATAGGATATAGGAGCGTTTTACCTTTCTAAAAACTATTCAAAAAGTATTCAAAAAAGGGCAACTAATTGCAAAACTTACCGGGTGCACCGGGAGCGAGGCAACAGGACTTCTTGCTGCTAGCGATACTCCGAACTCCGTCAGCCGCTACGTGGAGTTTAGGGGCGGAGCCTATGGCGTTGCATAGCCGATAGAAATAGAAGAGATGTTATCGTGTATGATCGAGGATTGGGAGCGGAGTTAGATTATAGTCATGCATCGTCTCCACAATACTTAACAACTATGGGTATCAGTAAGCCAACAATAGCTGAGATTGCTATATCCTAAATTACGTCTAATATATTCACATGGAAAATGGCCCATATAACGCGGTATTGGGGGGTGGAACCTCTGTCATTGTCTGAAAGAGCGAATAGGATCGGTATTAGTCACATGTCGTTTTGCAAGAGAAAAACAGATAGAAAAATTGCTGGCATAGCTCAACAAAAGTATTCAAGTTACTTAGTCCATTGTTATGTTTAAAACATAGTACTCGCGCACTACCCATGCAAGGGAGTGAAGGCGAGCTAGCACATGATTATTTGCCGTTAGAATTAATACACGATTAAACGTAGCTGGGAAAAAGTTGAGGAAACAGAATGTATTACACTCAAGTACTGCCCAGCCCAGAGGATGAGAATACTCGTGCACCTGTCACGCATGGTGGTGTAGACGAGTAGCCCAAGACAAGTTTAGTGTGGATCATAGGGAGGGTGTGTTATACCTCTCAATAATCGGTATAGGCTTGTGTGCAGCTTACAGGATTCTATCATCTTAGTGCAGCCAATTGGGCAAAACTGCCATCCTGTTCATTCAAACCATTTTTAATGGAGTCTAGAAGAGACATCCATTTGCACTCTCGTAGGTTAAGCACAGCTGATAAATTTCCACCTCTCCTACCTAGGGAGACTTTCTCAATTACCAGCCACTTTAGATCTGCCAGTGTGTGTCCAGCGGTCTGCCAGTGGTCCACCAGGGGGGCACCTAGGACCTTGCAACGTAGTCTGCTGCTGTGTGCAGAAATACGAGATTTTATTTTTTGCTGGGTTTGCCCTACATATACTTTATTGCACGGGCATGTAATTATGTAAATCACACTGTCAGTGTTACAGTTAGTATGGTGTTTTAGTTTGAAGGTCTGCTGTCCATGGGTGAAGGTTTTTGTCTGGATGGTTGTCTCGCAAGCTGTACATGTCCCACATCTAAAATGACCTATCACAGGTGGTAAGTGCCATAGACTTGTAAGTGTTGGAGGGCTCTCGGGTTTCAACTATGAGTGGACCACCATATCACGAATGTTTTTAGATCTCTTGAAAGAATGGAGAGGAAGCTGTGGTTGATCGATCTCGTTAGCTATTAGAGGCCAGTTCTTATTGATCACTTGTTTAACCTCGTTACTCCTTGTAGTAATCAAAATCGAGCCTGCAATTTTTGTGGACGTCCCTAAATTTAAAGAAGGGTTCAGTTACGTGGCCAACAACTGCTCCCGGCACTGGATGGTGCTGGGAGTAGAGACAGCTGCCGAACAAGTGGTATCACTCAGCAAGGAAATTGCAGACCTCAAAGCAGAGATCCTAGGAGATAGTACTCTGACTAAAAGCAAGGAAGCTCTGGAGAATTTGGAAACATCGATCAAGGAATTTGACATAACTGCCCAGACCAAAAAATTGGAGAAATTGGCGAGAGACCTGAGAACCTTTGCTAAGAAATCTGTGTACCCTTACCTGCAGCCAGACTACTACAAGCAGGACACACAAGGTCGCTTCTCCAACCGCGGCCGCGGGGGCTTCAGAGGACGACGTAACTTTTCCACCTTTTCGGATTCTTCGTACAGTTCCGGCAGTGATAGCGAGGCAGGACCCAGCACCTCGTACAACTACCCACCTGGTGACACCAACTACCAGCAATACCCCCCTCAATTCCAACCCCATTTTTTAGAGCAGGGCCGGGGACAATGGCGTCCCCCCCGAGGGTGGGGTACCAATTGGAACCGAGGTCAGAGAAGAGGGCAACAACAGAACCAAGGATGGGACGACAACAGAGGCAAATCACCCAAACAGGTGACATTCCGCGCGGAGCCGCATGGCGAAATCTCGACTCGGAGGAATACCTACCGGTGGTGATGGGAACAGCCACCAACGTACCGGTGGTGCCATCCATTAATGCGGTTAAGGACAACCCAGTGATTAACATCTCGTCCTACCAACTTAAAGAGGAAGAAATCAAGGTACTAAGTAAAGGTCTTTCTTATGTGCCAACGGCTGCGGCTAACAAATTCCAATTGAAAACTGAACTTTACAGATTTTTCAGAAAGATTCGCTTAAGGTATTTCTTTCGGAATCAAACAACCAGACAACAAGGATCCATCAATGGCTTAAGGGAACCATCTACCTTCTTTCCACCAACCTACGCTATGAGTCCTAGAATCCTTGCGTTTGAAGATATAGTCACGAAAGCAGCTGAGCAGACATTAAACACCAAAAAGTTTGTCAGATTCAACCTCAGCCAAAAAGAAAAACAAGCCCTTACGGATTTGTCTACCAACAAACAAGTTGTCATCAAACCCGCCGACAAAGGCGGGGCAATCGTTGTCCAGGATCTGTCTAAATACAAAGAAGAAATCCATAGACAATTATATGACGGAGTCAGTTATCAAGAGATACCCAGTGATCCATCCAGAGACTTAGCCCGTACGATCCTATCCATTACACAAAAGGGTTTGGAATCAGGCTTTCTGAGCGAACAAGAGTTTAAATTTCTGAATCAGAAATCTCTGAGGTTAGCAACCATCTACACCTTGCCAAAGGTTCACAAAAATCTCGACAGCCCTCCTGGGCTCCCCATAGTATCTGGGTGTGGCTCTATATTAGAGCCGCTATGTAAATACATAGACTTTTTTCTAAAGCCAATTGCCCTAAAGACTAGAGCCTATTTACGTGATACCACCCAAGTTATCCAAATGATTGATGAAAGACCTTTCGATCCAACTACCACTCTATTGGTAACTTGTGATATTATATCACTCTATACTAGCATCCCTCAACAGGAGGCTCTAGATGTCATGGGGGTGGCATTGAATCAAAGACCTGCACCGTTCCAAGTCCCAACGGAGTTCATAATTGATCTACTGAACATAGCTATGAAAAAAAATTCCCTAAATTTTAAGAAGGGTTCAGTTACGTGGCCAACAACTGCTCCCGGCACTGGATGGTGCTGGGAGTAGAGACAGCTGCCGAACAAGTGGTATCACTCAGCAAGGAAATTGCAGACCTCAAAGCAGAGATCCTAGGAGATAGTACTCTGACTAAAAGCAAGGAAGCTCTGGAGAATTTGGAAACATCGATCAAGGAATTTGACATAACTGCCCAGACCAAAAAATTGGAGAAATTGGCGAGAGACCTGAGAACCTTTGATAAGAAATCTGTGTACCCTTACCTGCAGCCAGACTACTACAAGCAGGACACACAAGGTCGCTTCTCCAACCGCGGACGCGGGGGCTTCAGAGGACGACGTAACTTTTCCACCTTTTCGGATTCTTCGTACAGTTCCGGCAGTGATAGCGAGGCAGGACCCAGCACCTCGTACAACTACCCACCTGGTGACACCAACTACCAGCAATACCCCCCTCAATTCCAACCCCATTTTTTAGAGCAGGGCCGGGGACAATGGCGTCCCCCCCGAGGGCGGGGTACCAATTGGAACCGAGGTCAGAGAAGAGGGCAACAACAGAACCAAGGATGGGACGACAACAGAGGCAAATCACCCAAACAGGTGACATTCCGCGCGGAGCCGCATGGCGAAATCTCGACTCGGAGGAATACCTACCGGTGGTGATGGGAACAGCCACCAACGTACCGGTGGTGCCATCCATTAATGCGGTTAAGGACAACCCAGTGATTAACATCTCGTCCTACCAACTTAAAGAGGAAGAAATCAAGGTACTAAGTAAAGGTCTTTCTTATGTGCCAACGGCTGCGGCTAACAAATTCCAATTGAAAACTGAACTTTACAGATTTTTCAGAAAGATTCGCTTAAGGTATTTCTTTCGGAATCAAACAACCAGACAACAAGGATCCATCACTGGCTTAAGGGAACCATCTACCTTCTTTCCACCAACCTACGCTATGAGTCCTAGAATCCTTGCGTTTGAAGATATAGTCACGAAAGCAGCTGAGCAGACATTAAACACCAAAAAGTTTGTCAGATTCAACCTCAGCCAAAAAGAAAAACAAGCCCTTACGGATTTGTCTACCAACAAACAAGTTGTCATCAAACCCGCCGACAAAGGCGGGGCAATCGTTGTCCAGGATCTGTCTAAATACAAAGAAGAAATCCATAGACAATTATGTGACGGAGTCAGTTATCAAGAGATACCCAGTGATCCATCCAGAGACTTAGCCCGTACGATCCTATCCATTACACAAAAGGGTTTGGAATCAGGCTTTCTGAGCGAACAAGAGTTTAAATTTCTGAATCAGAAATCTCCGAGGTTAGCAACCATCTACACCTTGCCAAAGGTTCACAAAAATCTCGACAGCCCTCCTGGGCGCCCCATAGTATCTGGGTGTGGCTCTATATTAGAGCCGCTATGTAAATACATAGACTTTTTTCTAAAGCCAATTGCCCTAAAGACTAGAGCCTATTTACGTGATACCACCCAAGTTATCCAAATGATTGATGAAAGACCTTTCGATCCAACTACCACTCTATTGGTAACTTGTGATATTATATCACTCTATACTAGCATCCCTCAACAGGAGGCTCTAGATGTCATGGAGGTGGCATTGAATCAAAGACCTGCACCGTTCCAAGTCCCAACGGAGTTCATAATTGATCTACTGAACATAGCTATGAAGAAAAATTTCTTCATTTTTCAAGAAAAGTTCTATGTACAATCCAAGGGCGTAGCCATGGGCGCAACATTTGCCCCAAATCTGGCCATTATCTACATGGACCATTTTGAACAGGAACATGTTTTTTCACCAAATAATCCCTTTTCATCCATGTTGACCCTTTGGGTCAGATACATCGATGATGTCCAGTGCATTTGGCAAGGTAATAGTGACCAACTAAATGATTACCACGCTTGGCTGAATCAACGGAACACCAACATCTAATTCACGTTGGAATCAAGCAACACATCCATACCTTTCCTTGATATCTCCATTTATGTGGAAAATGGGCATCTTTCAACTACACTCTACAGAAAACCGACAGAGAGAAACTATCTGCTACAATATGGCAGCCACCATCCGAGAGGCCTCAGAGACAATCTTCCTGTAGGACAGTTTCTGAGAATCCGAAGAAACTGTTCTTCTCGGACCAATTATATCAAGGAGTCAGAGATCCTTAATGAGCGCCTCGTCTCACGAGGTTACCCAGCTCGCATGGTGAGACGTGCTAGAAAGCGAGCCTGGTATAACCCGAGAGTGAATCTGCTGAATCCTGAAGCTCGCATAGACCCTGAGATGAACCGGATGATTTGTGTCACTACTTTTACTACAAGGAGTAACGAGGTTAAACAAGTGATCAATAAGAACTGGCCTCTAATAGCTAACGAGATTGATCAACCACAGCTTCCTCTCCATTCTTTCAAGAGATCTAAAAACATTCATGATATGGTGGTCCACTCATACTTGGAACCCGAGAGCCCTCCAACACTTACAAGTCTATGGCACTTACCACCTGTGATAGGTCATTTTAGATGTGGGACATGTACAGCTTGCGAGACAACCATCCAGACAAAAACCTTCACCCATGGACAGCAGACCTTCAAACTAAAACACCATACTAACTGTAACACTGACAGTGTGATTTACATAATTACATGCCCGTGCAATAAAGTATATGTAGGGCAAACCCAGCAAAAAATAAAATCTCGTATTTCTGCACACAGCAGCAGACTACGTTGCAAGGTCCTAGGTGCCCCCCTGGTGGACCACTGGCAGACCGCTGGACACACACTGGCAGATCTAAAGTGGCTGGTAATTGAGAAAGTCTCCCTAGGTAGGAGAGGTGGAAATTTATCAGCTGTGCTTAACCTACGAGAGTGCAAATGGATGTCTCTTCTAGACTCCATTAAAAATGGTTTGAATGAACAGGATGGCAGTTTTGCCCAATTGGCTGCACTAAGATGATAGAATCCTGTAAGCTGCACACAAGCCTATACCGATTATTGAGAGGTATAACACACCCTCCCTATGATCCACACTAAACTTGTCTTGGGCTACTCGTCTACACCACCATGCGTGACAGGTGCACGAGTATTCTCATCCTCTGGGCTGGGCAGTACTTGAGTGTAATACATTCTGTTTCCTCAACTTTTTCCCAGCTACGTTTAATCGTGTATTAATTCTAACGGCAAATAATCATGTGCTAGCTCGCCTTCACTCCCTTGCATGGGTAGTGCGCGAGTACTATGTTTTAAACATAACAATGGACTAAGTAACTTGAATACTTTTGTTGAGCTATGCCAGCAATTTTTCTATTTGTTTTTCTCTTGCAAAACGACATGTGACTAATACCGATCCTATTCGCTCTTTCAGACAATGACAGAGGTTCCACCCCCCAATACCGCGTTATATGGGCCATTTTCCATGTGAATATATTAGACGTAATTTAGGATATAGCAATCTCAGCTATTGTTGGCTTACTGATACCCATAGTTGTTAAGTATTGTGGAGACGATGCATGACTATAATCTAACTCCGCTCCCAATCCTCGATCATACACGATAACATCTCTTCTATTTCTATCGGCTATGCAACGCCATAGGCTCCGCCCCTAAACTCCGCGTAGCGGCTGACGGAGTTCGGAGTATCGCTAGCAGCAAGAAGTCCTGTTGCCTCGCTCCCGGTGCACCCAGTAAGTTTTGCAATTAGTTGCCCTTTTTTGAATACTTTTTAAATAGTTTTTAGAAAGGTAAAACGCTCCTATATCCTATCCTTTCAGATAACTGTGAAGGCACCCAGTCGACCCAATTTCTTGGCGACCGCCGCGTGCACCCTGCCTTTCCCGGTTCACATAGACATTGCGTGGACCTTAAAAAGGTATGGACCTACGGATATGTGGCTCATGTCTAATACATCACTATGTTGTGTATTACACAGACGCTTTTCCTTAATTAATGTCTCGAAACATTTGGCTTGATTTAGATTTAACAGTCATTTTGCCAGCTAACCAGTGCGGCGCCGACCATTGTTGACAGCAATTACTCTCGCTGATGTTCCTCCTATTGAAAGGTGTTTAATTTCAACTTAGGTAATTTCAAACTTGTGAGTGTAATAGTACTGCACCAGGACCCTCTGAGACTTGGTACGTTATAACACCAGTGTCTTAATATTCAATAACCTAAAGTACCTGGTTTGACCTAGATTTGCCCAGCTGTTTTTATCACACCAGCACGCTGCCAATTGTTTCTGCTGATGTTTATCTTGACGGAATGTGGTTAACTTGACTTAAGGTAATCACTTATAATTTATTGTATCTGTTCACCATGTTCGTGTACTGGTGAGTCACCGTGAGATGGTGACACATTGTGTTTTTTGAACTGAGTTCATTAGTGACGTACATATTCTAAGTGGACACTATTCTTCTGTTGGCTAATGTTTCCCTCGTTCAATCAAGTAGTGCGTTTTGATAATTCAGATGTACACTACTGAGTGTGAGTTTGATTTATCGCTTACTCAACTCTTGGTTCCTCCAGTCCAGAGGTCCTTATGACCCGGACTCCATGGTATTAGTTTGTTTTCAATAAGCCACCCTTATGGTGTACAGGACAGTGACTGTGAAACTTTTAAGCTTAATACTCCATTTCTGATATTGGTTTTTAATTTTTCAGACAGGACGGCCCCCTTCCGTTCCTTCCCCCACTGTAACGGTCCTGATGAAGACCCCGGCAAAGGACTGAATCTAGCCTATACAAAGGGGTCGAAACGTCGACGCCTCTTCACTTTGGGACGTCCGGCACATCCCCTGTATCACACTGAACCACACATGTGACCGTAGAATGCCCGTAGTTGAAGTACATTTTCAAGATTTGCCTTAATTGATATAGGCTGCTTTGGTTTTTGGAACAACTCCTAATTCCTTGTTGATTTATGTATTTATGTACATTATGTTCAAGTCTGTGTACTATTATTAATCTTTCTCACAACCTTTGAGCACACCCTTTCCCTTCCCTTCTTCCCATATTGGGGCCATTTCATTTTCCGAATTTTCATTTCTCTTGTAATGATTGCAACAATGTTTCACCAATTATAATGATGTGTTGTTGAATAAATGACAACATTCCTTCCTTTTTGAACCACCACCTTAGTCTTTTGAAATTTTTAATTTGTTATTGTTCATATCTTTCTCCCACGGGGACCCCCCTTATACATTTACCACACAACGCCCAGGTCCCCGCGACTGCATGGGTTTTACCCCCCTCTGTAATGCCCTGGTTAGAGAAGGCAGTGAGGCGAGAATTATCGAGTCCGTTGACCCTGGTCCACGACCCTGCCGCGTCGGGAATTGAACCCTGGTCCCGGGCCGTTCTCTGCTTCCGGGTCTGCCGCCTCTAACCAGTGAGCCACACCACTCCACCCCCCAGTGAGCCACACCACTAAGCCCCACAATGTCCCCTCATGCGACCCCCACCCACCCCCCATGCCTAGCCCTGCATCAAAGTTCCCTAATCAACTAAAGCTTAGGAGTGCAGAGGCAATTAAGTTAACAATGTGCACTCAGTGAGAAATGAATGAATGAATTCATGGTGTAACTTGCAGCAAGCATACGGCTCAATGAAACGTTAACTGTCATCCTTTTATCTATGCAGACTTGGTGACTGTGTTAAGAAATATTTGCCTGCTAGCTGTGATTGTATTTATTAACCCCAGGCAGAGAACTCCGCTCCTCCAGCTGAGTTTGCAGAGTTTTGCCAACTTCGCGCTCCGTTGGGAACGCAGAGTTCAGGAAAAACTCTGACTCCGCAGCGGAGCGGAGTTAGCCGGCCCCTGCCCATGCCCAAAGCAGTAAAAAAAAGCACTTACCTGCTGTGGGTGTCTCCCGGCTGCCGTCCTCCTCACCATAGTCTCTCTCTCCTCCTTGCACATGTAAACCCCTACGATGTACGTCTTGGGAGGACTGCGCATGCGCGCATCTGCCGCATGTGCAATTCTTGCAAGACGTACAATGTAGTGATTTGCAAGGGCGAGGATGAATGGAAGAGAGAGACCACGTCGAGACGGAGGGCAGCCCAGAGACGCCATAGCAGGTAAGTGACTTTTATTGCTTTTAAATTAGGGAGGGTGGAGGGGAGTGGAGTGGAGTTTTTTTCCAATTCCTTGAAACTCCATGTAGTGGCGCTCCGCCAACTCCGCTCGGGCTTAGTATTTGTTTTGTTCACCCAGAAAAAAGAGTGGTTAACTATGGGTCTGGGCACCTTGTTGGGAGCTAACAATGAGTGCTCTTACAATACATTTTGCCCAAGTTGTGTTACTGCGCCTTTGACCCAGATGATGTACAAGGCACCACACAACGAAGGAGCTGCATACCTCTACTAATGAGTGACTTTTCAACAGCCCACCAGGAATCTCAGATCCGGATCTCTCACCCTAGCTGTAACCAGGAGAAGCAGCAGCATGATCCAACAGCGCCTCGAGACCCTCACATGTGAAACAGCCGCACCCCACAAATCCTGAATGATTGATGTATTACAGCAAATATCTACCTTAACATTGCATGCGTTTACAATGCATGCCATTACAACGCGGTTGTTACAAAGTCTGCGTTGTTACAACGCTGTACATTACAACGCAAGTCATTACAAAGACTTCCTCTAGATGGCGTGCTGGACTTAGCAATAGTATAATTTACTATTCCAACTCCAGTGTGTGCAACAGCAGGAAAGGTGTTGGAATAATACATTACACTATTCCTTAGTTTAGAGCGCCTTCTAGAGGAAGTTATTTTAACGACTTGCGTTGTAATGTACAACGATGTAACAACAACCGGATAGTAAAGTGAACACGATGTAAGGTCCCCGTTGTTAAGGTTGTTTCCCATTACAGCCAGTGACCTTGACTGTAAGTCACTCTCAAGTGGTGTTTCAGTCTCATATAGTAAATCATTCTACTGACAGTAGTAACGTGCGTATCAAAGCGGTAAAGCACTGTATGAAAAAGTAAGGCATTATCAGAAGGCAGGGTTTGTTGGTTGCTTATAGCTAGCTCATACTAGCCCTGTTGACCACCCACCTCTGGTTCTGCTACTCCCCAGAGGCTCCGCTACCCGTGTGTGCGCAGCTTGTGGCTAACGTGTGGTGCGAGCAGCAGCCTCATTGCCAGTCCTGGCAAGTTGCTGATGGAAGCCCTAGATTGCATTTTCGGTATGCCATAGAGACTCGCGTCTTTCATTGCACCTCCATCTCAGCGTGCAGGACTCCCTGCTTACTTTACGGAAAGTCTTGAACCCCTGGCTGCTCTCCTAAATGTACTATTTATTTTCTTACCTGTCTAACCAGCGCTGGAACACGTTTCTAGTTTTAGAGCACTCTACAAATGGAAAACATAAATACATCCCACCCGCCTCATGTAGGGACTTTCATCCAACTCTCTTTATCCATTTGTCTTTTTGTGTGTCAGTCACATGTTTTAGAATGGGGCAACGGGTCCACTCACTAGCACTACTATGTCAATGTGCACCGTCTGAGACAAAATAGCATCCTTTTTGCCTGTTGTTTTTACACGGGTCTAACATCTCATCCACAAAAAAATGTTGGGAGACACACGACTAAGCAAAACAAGCACTGACAAAACTAAAATGTTTGCACCCAGCAAACAGACCTCTTGGTTTTGCCAGTGCTTGTTCTTTTTGTCCGGCCGCTCGTCTTTTTCGTGTCTAGCTGCACCCTCTGCTTCCCATCTTATCTGTTGAACTTGCTCCTTCGACCCATCTCTGTGTATCTTCCTCTATTGACTTCCGGTCTGGGCTTTGATCCAGGTGTGCAACTCCTGGGCTCCTATTTACTTCTGTTGACCCCCTGTGACGTGATGATTGATGACGATAGCGCTTCTTTGTGCGGATGACATTAATTAACGAATAGAAAAACCGGAACACAAAGGAGCATTTTACTTTGCTTTTGTAGGGGGTATTTACTAGGTTTGGAATTTTAGTAATAAAATAAAAAAAATAACCAGGTATGTCTGAATACTTCAACTATTCTGGTCACCTCCAGTGTGCAGCATGTTCGGATGGTAGCTTTGTAAGCACATTTTTGTATTTGCGACTGCAGTGCAGCCTTTTAGACACACGAGGGCGCCATTGGACTGAACTATGATTCTGTGCTTGAGGCAATCTGAGTGGCGTGCCCATGCAGTGAGCGTAAAAGAGGGCAGGGTTATGTTTTTTTCCAACACATATGAATATTAAAAAGAGACCCTCACATGACACGGTCTTGAACGTACATCATTTCATTGACCATAATTGGCCACCATGTATTCCTAACCGTATGTTACAAACCTGTACACGGTCAGATTTCCGAACATTATTGACAAATATCAACTTGGTGCGCAGAGCACAAGTCCTATAAAGAGAAGTGGGGGACTAACCAAGTTAGGCAGTATGCACGTGACGTCATGGCGCGTGACATCACAGTGTGTTATGTTATGTTAGGGGGATATTTCTAGAGCGCACTGACACCGTGAGTTTCCTGGCGCTGATTGGGAGATCAGTGAGATAGCAGATAGAAATTAACCGGATTGGGGGAAAAGCCAAGTTTTAAGAGATTTACGAAAGAGAATAAGAGAGTTAGCAGATTTGAGAGGCAGGGGAAAGGAATTCCAGAGTGTGGGGGCAAGATGTGAGAAACTCCGACCTCCCATCCTCGCAAGTTTGAAAGAAGGAGTGGCAAGAAGATGAAGATGGGAAGATCTGAGATTGCGAATGGGGCAGTAAGGGGTGATGAGGGATTTCAGGAACCTAGGAGAGGGGCCGGTCAGAGATTTAAATACTATGCAGCCGATCTTGAAGGCTGCCCTAAGATTGACCGGGAGCCAGTGCAGTTTGGCAAGGAGAGGCTTGGCCGACTGCCATTTGGGGATCCTGAAGACCAGCCGTGCTGCTTGGTTCTGAGTGATCTGCAGCCTGTGAAGCAGAGTTTTTGGCAGACCATGATATAAAGAGTTGGAAAAGTCCAAGCGGGAAAGGACCAGGGCCATGGTGACTTGAAGCAGAACTTCGGGGGACAGGAGATAAGCAACCTTCCTAATCCTGCGAAGCTGATGCATACAGGAGGAGACCACCGCCCCCACCTGGGCTTTGAGTGAGAGTTCGGAGTCAATAATAACTCCCAAACTCTTTACGGACGCCACAGGGGCGGGAGGGGGGCCAAGCTCTGAGGGCCAGAAGTGGGGACCCCAATGGATGGAGCTCTTGCCTGGAAGAAGGAGCTCCGTCTTCCCAGGATTTAGTTTGAGCTGATTTTGACTCATCCAGAGGAGGATGTGGGACATGACAGCATGAAAGTTAGAGACAGCAGAGGGGGTAGAAAGAGGAAAGATGAGTTGTAGGTCGTCAGCGTAGTTAAAGACGGTGACGTCCCACTGCCTCAGAGAAAGAAGAAGGGGGCGAAGATAAAGATTGAAAAGAAGGGGGGACAGAGAGGAGCCTTGAGGGACACCGCAGGTGGAAAGTACTTTGGGTCCACGAAAGGGGCCCAAACTGACCGACTGAGCCCTACCGGACAGGAAAGAGTGGACCCAGGCCAGCGCCGGGCCCTGGAGGCCGGCTTGCTCGACACGGCGAAGGAGGATGTTATGGTCCACCGTGTCGAACGCGGCGGATAGATCTAGTAATACCAGGGCCTGGGGGGTGCCCCTGTCCGCGTTGCCTCTCAGAGTGTCGAGCACGGCCAAGATGACTGCCTCCGTGTGTGACGTCACTGCAGGTGACATCGCACATGGCATCACAGGTCGTGACATCACAACCCATGACCTCACAGAAAGTGACATAACAAGAAATGACATCAGATCTTAAGACCTGACACATATGCTTAGCAGGTTTATAATGAGCACATTTAAGTGAATTACAATATTTAACAAATGAGATCTTGCAGGAGGGGGATGTGCCAAAAAAGTGGCACAACATCTGGGCCTCAACTTATTCATTAACTTTTTTTAAACCCTGCCATAAAGAAATTGGCAACAGGGAGAAACGTGACATTCAATCTGTTTTGCTTAATTGTTAAAAAAAGTCTGCATTTTTAAATATCTTCTGGGGTTAAGGCACCTGCTGCAGAGATCTTTGGGTGTCAACTAAATCTTAGAGAAAAATAATAATGGTAAGATAACTCTGGAGGTTAACGTATTTGCTGGGGAGATCTGGGTTTTCGCTAGTCCCAGTTTTGAAGCAAAGTAGCATTAAGAGTAACTATGTCTCCTGATTACAAATGTTTTTACACAAATATTTAAGGGGTTCCCTTATTACAAATGTATTTTACACAAATACTGTCTTTTGTTTTGACTGACGCGAGGGTTTGTGTGTGTGTGTGTGTGTGTGTGTGTGCGCGCGCGTGTGCTTGTGTGTGTGTCAGTCAGGCAACTGTGTAATATGGCCCAATAGCGACATCATGGGGGTCTGGTAACATCATAAGCCACGAGCCCAAATTATTTTTAAATGTCGCCATCGAGATGGAAATATAAGACCACATTGCGCATTACATGTTCGCAGTAGTTGACTTGAGTAGTCGAGAAGTGTGGCTCACTGGTTAGAGCAGGCAGACCCTGAAGCAGAGGTCAGACCCGGGACCAGGGTTCAATTCCCGATGGGCAGGGTCTTGAGCTCAAATGTCCACGGACTCGATAATTCTCGCTTCGGTGCCTGACCTAATCATGGGTTCTCACTCTGCAACTCTGGGCATTAAGCTTGCTTTATCTCCACAACGGCCCCCAGCGGCGGGATGCCTGGCTTTCACCTTGGGGATGCCCTGTAGGGGCTATCTCACAGGGAAAAGCCAGGACGGGTTCCCAAGGCAAGCGCTTAGAGACCCCTGGGTGATAAGCGCTATATAAATCCAATACAATACTTGAGAACGCTGCTTTCAGTGAGGTGCAACTAGCATTGGACACGGCTTGGAATACGAATGGTCAGGTTTCCCTTTTAAAAATACATTGTTGATAAAACAATGTCCAATGGTGAGAGCCAGTGCATGTATGCAAATCAGTAGCTGCAGCATTTAACAAAGAACTAGGAATGAATCACATTTGTAACATAATTTGCCACGGAAGAAATGTGTTTGTAACTCAAATGTATAAAAATTATACCGCTAGAATATATGCCCCATAATGTGCCTTTTTTTAACATAATTTAGATAAGCTTGCTGCGTAACTTCGATAACCTTGCTCTGTATTCCTATTGGCGCTGACAGTGGGAAAGGTCTGCGACGGGTTTTGGGCTATCATTATGATGATAGAACCCGTATTTAATAGGAAATCGTGAAATATTTCCCTGTTTTCTGTGAAACATGTGTTTGTGCGATAATATAACAAAATATGTGTTATTGTGCAATAAAAATACCAAAATGTAGTTTATTTGGTCAACAGTAACACATTTGTATTAATATGAATTTTTATATGCTGTGCTTTTGAGCGCCCATGATTTACCTTCCCTAGTGACCCTACATATATGTTCAAGTCATACCCCCTCCTCATGTTCAGGACATCCGTGCCACCAGCCCTCTCTCCCTCCCCCCACCTCTGCCGTCCTCTCTCGCTCTCCTCTTTCACTCGTCCCACCCCCTCGCTCACAAAACCCTTTCCTCATCCCCTCTTTCTGCCTCTATCCTAACCCCTCCTCACCCCCCCCCCCCTCTCCCCCCCCCCGCCGCCCCCCAGCTGTGAGTGGCGGAGTCTGCTGTGACTCTAAAACGAGCCGGGCATGAAGCCCTCCAGCTATAGATTTAGGGGGAGGGGGGGTCAGTCACGAACCCCAAAACAGCAACATAGGAAAACGCTCAAACACGGGCTTCTCAAAGAAGATCCCTAGAAAAGCGTCAAGAGTATATCATAAACTGATATGTCAGGCAGTAAAGATGAAGGGCTGGAATGTAGCACTGAATAGCACTGGTAACCCCTCGCTTCACCATTAGCCTCGGTAGCTATTTTAAAAGCCGTGTTTTAATTGAGTAATTTCTCATTTGTATTCAATGTGTGCTTTTGTGGTTTTCGTGCAAGGAGCCGAATGAAGATTAATTGATTGATTGGTTGACTCAGTGTCACTTCTTTTATCGACCTCGGGCGGATGAAGGGCTGACTAAACTCAACCCTCTGACCTGCGGGTGCAGACACGTTTCTGCAGTGAGTTTGCTACCCAGCGGATGTGTTATGGTCTATGCTGCAGTGGGACCCTGGAGAGCTGCGGCAAGAGAGGACGAGATGATGAGGCCAGAAAAGACAAATTCTGCAGCAAGAAGAGTTCTTTCAGAGGCATCAGCCGGGCATGGAGAGGTTTCACCAAGAGCTGCAGCCTGACGTGGCCTTTCATTGGCCAATCATGACGTGGCGCTACCTGCCCCGGCTCTACGGGCCTTTCAGGGGGCCAGCCTGGCGTAGCGCTACCTGCCCCGGCTCCACGGACCCTTCAGAGGCCCCAGCCTGACGTGGCGCTACCTGCCCCGGCTCCACGGACCCTTCAGGTGCCCCAGCCTGACGTGGCGCTACCTGCCCCGGCTCCACGGACCCTTCAGGTGCCCCAGCCTGACGTGGCGCTACCTGCCCCGGCTCCACGGACCCTTCAGGTGCCCCAGCCTGACGTGGCGCTACCTGCCACGGTTCTACGGACTTTTCGGGGGCCCAGCCTGACGTGGCGCTACCTGCCGCGGCTCTACGGACCCTTCGGGGCCCCAGCCTGACGTAGCGCTGGCTGTCCCGGCTCTACGGTCCTTTGAGGGGCCGCAGCCTGACGTGACGCTGGCTGCCCCATCCTTTCAGGGACTTCTCAGCGCTACATATCCTGTCGGGGCCGCCTGCCTGGCATGGGTCTGGCTGAGTGAGCACTGTGCGTCGCTCGCTACCTTTAGGTGGCCCCGGCCTAACATTAGACTGACTCCAACCCAGCTCTCCTGACCTTTCAGAAAGAACGGATCTCCACGAGCTGATACCAGCCCGACTGCACCCAGCACCGGACCCCTTTCAGAGGCACCGGCCTGGAATGACGCTGACACTTCTTTCATTATGCAGCCTCCTCCCAGCACTGCAGGCCGTTCGGGCGCACTGGCCTGCAGAAGTGTCACATCTGTGTTATCACCCCCGTCAATAGTGCTGGTTCGATCGTTTTCAGCAGGATGAACGGCTGAGTCGGCCACCCAGACGCGGTGCTAGCCTCGCCATTCTCCCAGAACCAGACGTTTGCCTGCAAATGCTTCATTATCCGATTCCCCCGCACTGCACTCCGTAATTACTGGGACGAGGAATGCTGGATGCGGGGGCAATGCGCCACGCTATCAGCCAGCCCAATGTGCTAATTCGATTGGCCTCAGAAGGATGAATGGCGAAACTAGCAAGACACAGGACCGCTTGTGTCATACTGTGCCGAGGTCTCGGATGTCATGAGACCCCGTTAGTTATAAGCGGGCCACTGAAAATATGGGATTACGCGGCTGTGGCGTCTTTCTCATACTGTATATTTGCCGCATTTGCCACATAATCCATCGCCGGCTGCATTATCTGCGGATTTGAACAACAAAAAATCGATCTCAAAAGTCACTGAACATGCAGCGACGCGTCACACGTGTCGTCGCAAAGTGGAAGGCCGGATGCAAAGCTTGGCTGTCACCTTTCTGCTGCTTCTTGCTGCCTCGGGGTGTCATCCTGGTACTAATGAGGTGCAAACAATACCAAGGCACTGTAAAAATGACAAAATAATACAGTAATACTTCCACAAATTGTGCCATATTGCGCCGCATAATTTACTCAGATCTGCTGCATAATGTTTGCCTCTCCCCTACCACATAATGCCAGTGGCCCTGGTTCTAAGTGACTAATAATGCGCAACCCTGCTTGCCTAGTACACCAGACGCCAGACACCACACGTGCACGTTACTGACTGCCCAGCCCCAGCCCTACTGTCCTCGCTGATGCAGGAAGTTCACATGTGACTGCAGGAAGTTCACATGTGACTGACCCAGCCCCAGCCTTGCCGGCCTTTCTGCGTCCCAGATTTAAATGTGTCCTGATCTACCCCAGTCCTACCGGCCTCTCCGAGGCGCTAGAGGTACATGTGACTGACTCCTCCCCGGCCCCACAGCCAGGGCTTACCTTGTTGATGAAGACCCCAGTCCTACCGGCCTCTCCGAGGCGCTAGATGTACATGTGACTGACTCCTCCCCGGCCCCACAGCCAGGGCTTACCTTGTTGATGAAGGAGACGAACTGGTTGTTGAGGCCTTTGAGCTGCTCCTTCTCCATGGAGCGGATCTGGTGCAGCTGGGGGTCGATCTCCAGGGTGGGCATGGAGGAGAGCAGGAAGCCGGGGGTGGCCCGGGTGAGCCCCGGCCCGTTCCTGGCCAGGGTCAGGGCGCTGGTGGACCTCTGCAGCCCGGGCTGGTAGCCCACCACCCCGCCGCTGGACCAGGGGCGGCCGGACAGGGACAGCGAGCCCTGGGAGCTGCTGCTGAAGCCGCCGCGCCCGTCCCCGTAGCGGCTGCCGTACAGACTCATCGCGGGCGCCGGGCGGGCTGGGGCACTGTCAGGCGGGCTGGGAGCTCTTCAAAGAGAGGGGCACTTGTGGGGAGTCCTGGAGCTCCTAGAAGTGGAGAACTGGGCGCTGTGGGAGGAACTGCTCGGAGTAACACCTGGGGGTGCGGGTTCCAGCTAAGAGCTGCTCAGAGAGGGGCACCTGCCAGGTGTGGTAGCAGGGCCGCGGGGTGGGGGCACCTGCCAGGTGTGGTAGCAGGGCTGCGGGGTGGGGGCACCTGCCAGGTGTGGTAGCAGGGCTGCGGGGTGGGGGCACCTGCCAGCTGTGGTAGCAGGGCTGCGGGATGGGGGCACCTGCCAGGTGTGGGTGAAGCTCCTCGGATAGCACGTCTCTCAGGAGTGAAGAAGGCAGAGCAGCTCCAACTGCGGGACTGCTGCAGGTGGGGGCGTAATAAGAGAGGGGGGCCCTCCCCGGATCCTCGGGGCGTGCCAGGGTACACCTGCAACCAGCACATGCCCAATCAGGTAGTACCTGGCCAGCCTCACCTGGGCAAATCTGCATAGGCCGCGCCCCTGGAGGGGTGTATGGAAAACTCATCTTGTGGCACTGCCCCCTCCCCCCTTCCCTCAGTGAGACAGTCCGGCCGTGCTCACGCACCTCTAAAGGGGTCCTCACCTCCCGCATGAACAAGGACTGGGGGGGATTTGTGAGGGGCAGCAGACAGGAACGAGGGGCGGCGAGAAGGGATGGCGGAAGAGGGAATGAGGGAGGAAAGAGGGACTGGAGGTGGGGGTGAGGGGAGGAAGGAAGAATGGAGCAAAAGAAAGAGGGTGAGTGGAGGGATGTCTGGCGAAGATAACAGAAAGAACAGGAGTATTCAGAGAGAGGGGGAGGAAGAGAAATACCTTAAAGTAGAATGAAGGGAGAGAAAGAAGGGGAGAGGGAAGGAAGAGGGGGGCAGGAAGGAACGGAAGGCAAAGCGATAGAGGAGGGAAATGGGAACGGGCAGAAGATGAAACATGAGTGGAATGAAGAAAGGAGGTAGCTAGCCTAGGGAGAGATTGAGGAAAACGAAAAGTGGGGGCCGAGAGAAGGACTGCTGGGCAGAGAAGAGAGCAGTATTAGCGAAAGCGAGTCAAGACGACAGAGGGATAGAGACACAATAAAGAAAGTGAAAAGCGATCGAGAAAAAATCAGAAAGGAGGCGAGGATGAGGGTCAGCGCCTCCCTGGGGGGCATGACAGTGGTTACCGTTGCCTCGGACCCCCTCCAACGACCCCCCTACCCCACATCAACACACACTCCCCTCAGCTCCAGTGCATAGAAAGAACCCGCCCGACAACAGGAGGTTCCTCTCCAGGAAAACAAAGGTATTGTGTTCCACGGACAATACCTGGCCGTCCCCTCCTGGAAACCAGAGCCCCGGAAGGTGCCTCTTACTAGGCTAGCGCCCCCGGCTAGCGCCAACACCTCACACTTAGCCGCTTCCCCAACAAGAGGCTCTTTGTCGGTGAACATGCTGCTGGCTAATGCACCTGCTGCGGTGATCTGCGTGTAACATGCACTTCACGTATTCTAACCACAGAGGGGCTTGTGCTAGGCTGGACGGGTGCACGGGAGGCGTCCTGACTCAGTCAAGCGCCTCGAAGGCTATCGGGAGGCTGGACGGGTGCAGGGGAGTGGTCGGGCTCAGGTTAGCGGCTTGAACGCGAGGGGAGGTTGTGCAGATGCAAAGAAGCGGGGTCCAAGGCTCGTGAGATGCAGTACGGGTGCACAGGAGCGTTTGTAGCACAGGGTAGCGCCTCGAAGCCTGTGGGCAGTCTGGACAGATGCTTGGGTTCCACGTGGATGGGGCGGCCAAGGCCTGCCAGATATGCATTATTCAGTGGCATGGGGGACGCCGTACAGGTGCATGAGGGTGGAGACAGACAGGCCCGGCTCCTGATTGGGTGGCGGCTCTTACTCACGGCGATGGTACCTCACCTGGGTGCCGCCTCCCCTCATATAGCGCTGGAGGTGCCAGAGGAGACAGATCCGCTCAGAGTCCCTCAGACACCCGGAGATGTCTTACCAGGTGTCCATGCGGCAGAAGCCGCGCTCCAGCGCCTCGAGTCTGTATGGCGCTCCCGGGGAGCTACGCATCTCCACCTCCCGCCTGAGTTCCCTCCGGGCCAACATGGACGCCTCCCTGCCCGGGCTCCGGGTGGGCCTGGACTCGCTGCTGTCGGCCAACAACCACCAGGAGGCCATGCAGGGACTGAACGAGCGGCTGGCCGGCTACGTGGAGAGGGTGAGGGGCCTGGAGGCGGCGAACCGCCGCCTGGAGGAACAGATCCAGGACATCTCAGCCAACCGGAGCACCCCCGCCCAGCGGGACTGGGAGCCCTACGAGAGCCCGCTGGGGGAGCTGCGCAAGCAGGTGAGAGCTGTGCAGTCATAGCGCCTCGGTACCGCAAGCACATCATAGCGGCTCAGTACCACAAGCAAGTCAGATCTGTGTGCTGTCATAGCGCCTCGGTACCATGAGCAGGTCCGATCCGTGTGCTGTCATAGCGCCTTGGTGCCGTGAGCAGGTCAGATCCGTGGGCTGTCAGCTCCTCGGTGCCGCGAGCAGGTCAGATCCATGTGCTGCCATAGCGCCTCGGTGCCGCGAGCAGGTCAGATCTGTGTGCTGTCATAGCGCCTCGGTACCGTGAGCAGGTCAGATCTGTGTGCTGTCATAGCGCCTCGGTGCCGCGAGTAGGTCAGATCCTTGGGCTGTCATAGCGCCTCGGTGCCGTGAGCAGGTCAGATACGTGGGCTGTCATAGCGCCTCTGTACCGCGAGCAGGTCAGATCCGTGGGCTGCCATAGCGCCTCTGTACCACAAGCAAGTCAGATCTGTGTGCTGTCATAGCGTCTCGGTGCCGTGAGCAGGTCAGATCTGTGTGCATAGCGCCTCTGTGCAGCGAGCAGGTCAGATCCGTGGGCTGCCATAGCGCCTCTGTGCCGCGAGCAAGCCAGATCCGTCGGCTTTCATAGCGCCGTGGTACCAGGCTGGGAGAGGCGGTGGGTTCATCCAGAACACAGGCTGATAGAGGAAGATCTCAGCCCAAGATCACACAGACTGGCAGCTGCATGAGTATATACCGCGGGAGTCACAGACACCCAAGATCCAACCCTGCCAGACCAAGATCAAACGTAGCGTGTTAACTGCTCAGACACTAGGCCTGAGGTCACACTGTGTGTCATCTTCACTGATGAATACTGTAAGCTGAAGAGAGCTCACACCAGAGTCCCGGCTGTACAGATTTCAAGAGACAGAGGCACACACACCAAGATCACACAGTGTTAGAGAAAAACTGACGAATACCACACATGGCGTCAGCTACATAGAAAACACAAGGACACTCAGACTGAGGGTCCCAAACTCTCAGATCACCCACTGCCAGACGAAGACCACGCACAGATACCAAGATCACACATACTGTCCACAGGATAGGATCACAGAGTCAGCCGCACAGAACTGAAGCCCAGGCACGGTGTCACGCGCATAGAAATCACGAACAGACACCAAGATCACACAGCGGCAGAGCAACGATTAGACATGGTGGCGGATTCACAGACCCCAGACCAGGGTCACACATGGTGTCATAGTCTCATATAGTATCTGCTGCACCACTGTTCAGTTCAGTTCATTTATTTGTTTCGAAGGTTAAAAACCATCATGAAAATACATAATAATCATAATACATAACTGAACTGAACTGAACTGAACTGCTGCACCACTGAGTAAAACTAGACCCACCCTGGGGCATTGCCGGAGGAGGCCCCAGCAGGACAGACCTGCAGGTTCTCTTAGCGCTGTGCTTTGGAGAGGTCCCGCGTTTATCCAAGATCATAGCTGTCAGACGAAGATCACACAGAGTGTCAGCGCCGCAGACACCCAGATCACGCATAGGGTCATCCACAGTCAATTGTGCTGCAACAGCCTCCGGAGTGGGGGAGGGGCGAGGGAGAAGGGGGTGCTGCCGTTAGTGTCAGCGAGTGTGAACAATCTGTGTCACACAAAGAGCAGGTGAAGCTAACCAGTGTCACGTGGTGCATTTAGAGCAGTCTGTCCTGAATGTACTAGTGCGGGAGATTCACGGCCATTTACCAGGCGAGCAAACGAGACCGCGTGGACATCGGGGCGCAGCATATATGTAACATTTGCTCCCCACACAACTAAAGCGCCTTGATTTGTTGTGATCTTAGCACATGCTTTGTTCCCATCAAACTCAGAGTTACAAAAATGCCTTATTTGTGCTTTCATTGCTGCTGCTATATTTCGAGATATGTATAGATATTAAATTTACAAATATTGTTGCATGATAGAAAACATTTACCACCCACCGCCTTTCCCCTTTCACTCCCTGTACCCACCAAGATTATCACTTGGTTCATATTACAAAAGTACATGCAACATGATACAATCAAAATATAAAGGCACTTTTATTGATCATTCGAGTCCTGCGAGGTTATTTTGGGGTGTCGCAGCACCCTTGCACCACAGTTCCAGGTCTCATGGGCACAGTGCAATAAACACATGCATCTTCACAACACCTGCATAGATAGCAAAATCAAACACGTGTCAATATCACAAACGTAACAGGCACTTACGAGTGGCCCCGTTAATGTCCGAATACATTACGAGTTGTGAGATAAGGAGCACGCCCTGCAGTTTTCATCGTATAGATTCCAGCATTTATAGGGGGACAAGGACTGGTATTCTGTGAATCGCTACTTCTTTCCAATTATGTTCCCTTTCGTAGTCCTTTAGTTGGACTGCAGATACGACATGACGTGCAGCTTGTAATATTTTTCTATTTTTTTCTTTAGGAAGTGTGTGTTGCTGGTATGCCTCTTTAGACTGTTATAAAAACACAGTGAAGTTCACTATTTACCATTGCACGTGCATTTATTGTACTTTATAGTGTCACAGAAGTACATGGATGAGTTTATGGCTTTCTTGCACACTGTAGAAACGTGTGCGGTCATTTACTGTCTTTAAGATCAGCCAAGATAGTCGCCTGTTATGTTCCACGGCTATTGCTGGCTTATTTGGTTATCAGCAGAGTTTGAGAACTTGCACAGTTTGTGTCTTTTGGTGGCAGCGTCCATCTTATCCTGCCATTTTTACTTGGAAGCATCATCTTAGTTGTCTCCTGATATGAGCGACACATACAACAAAACAGTTTAATTGGCCATCTATTAATAGCCAGACATGATCTATTAAGAAGCCCAATCACTAATAAATAGCCAGAACTATTGGATTTCCCAATGCTTGCTTACCCTATACCTTAGGAGACCCATTTCATGAACTCATTAACTTGCTTTTCATCATGGCCATGACAAGGTCTTTTGCACGGAGTGAAATGACTTGACTCACTTTTAGGGCGTGTTTTCCAGCGTCTTCTGTGCTTTTCTTACCCCCTCGCTTTCTCTGCCCATGTTGTCCTCTCCCAGCAGCACTTGCGCTGTTCTCTCTCACCTGTGTGCTTCTGCCCTCACCTGCAATCCACAAAGCTCTCTTTCACTTTAAATGAGGCCCTTGGTGTCCTGGTCGGTGACGTGGACTAGGACCCCAACCATCCCCACCCCGCCCACGTCTGTTTCTGTGAACTCTTCTGTGAATCCAGGTCTCCTGTCACATGCACCTGCAGGGCCTGCGCCCTGCCCGCCCCACCCTTGTGCACACAGCCCCCACCCTGGTGCACACAGCCCCCACCCTGGTGCACACAGCCCCCACCCTGGCTCACACAGCCCCCACCCGGGTGCACACAGGCCCCACCCTTGTGCACACAACCCCCACCCTGGCTCACACAGCCCCCACCCTGGTGCACACAGGCCCCACCCCGGTGCACACAGCCCCCACCCTGGTGCACACAGCCCCCACCCTGGTGCACACAGCCCCCACCCTGGTGCACACAGCCCCACCCCGGTGCACACAGCCCCCACCCTGGTGCACACAGGCCCCACCCCGGTGCACACAGCTCCCACGCCTTGACATTGAGCTGATAGAAAGGCTGGGGTTTCGCGTGATCCCTGCCCGGGGCGGTGTGTTGTCTTTGCAGGGGGTTCACAGGCAGCCTTGCATGTGACGTCTCTCTGGCTGCAGCCCAGCGGCGCATGCACCTGCTGCTGTCTGGTTCCAGGCTCGTGCTTGGCGTGGCAGCTGTTTGATGATGTTTGCTTGGTGCGGTTTTTGTCTCGGTTCAACCCGGCTTCCAATGCTGCAGCCCAGCAGCAATTTAAAGACAAAGGAGTTAGAAGGAAAGAGGAACTGGGGCGCCATCGCTCGGTCGTAGAAGGAATATAGAGGCCCTCGTGAGAGGGGGGCTTAGGCCCATGATGCGAAGCGAGGGCGCAGTAAATGACAAATCTGTGTGCCCATTGGAAGCTGCCATGAGGGGGCGCCTCTGAGAAGGAAGTGACACCCCCGTCTGTACACAGCAGGACTGGATCTCGTGACGCACTCGGTAAACATGACCCTGGCAGCTGAATGTCGAAGTTATTTCTTTGAGTTAGATAGACCCAGGGCTTTAACTGGGATGAGAAAACTGGGGGGTTTCTCGAAGGGGCGTGGCCAATGTAATTAAGGGCGTGGCTCAAAATGCATAAGCTAAAAATCAGCGTTTAGCATAGTGTGCCGCCGACTTGTATTTTGCTGTTTCTGTCATTGCATCCAGATATATGATACAGGTAGCATCAGACCTGCAACAATGCAACGAGTCAGGACTATTGGCTTTGCCAATGGTTGTTAGTTGCATAAGATAAATAAGCTGCAAGTGTGGCTTGAATATATTATTGAAAAAGCTTCCACTTAAAGCCCTGGTGACACCACGACAATGTTTCTGCTCCTGTTTTCAAAAAGAGAGGGGAAATCCAGAGAGAAAATGACTCTCTAAAGGTTTTCCCTTCCCCTACAGTGATCATCTGGCATGACGTCATGCCGTAACTTCTCCACTAGTGAGAAGTGAGCAGTGTGATCAGCACGCATCATGTGCCTGCTGTCACTGCAGTCCGGAAAAAAACAGACCACCTGTACCAGGGCACAAATCAGAGCCCGATAGAGATCCGTTTGGAGCCTCCCTTTAAAAAAACTGCTGGTGTTCAGCACCGGTGAGACCCGGCCCACTTAAAGCCCTGGATAGACCGGCTACGTTCACCCACTGTTCATCCATCCAATTACACATATAACAGCTACTCCCTGTCACTAGGGCCGCCTTGCAGCTGCTAGTGATCAGGCATCTCGTCCTGGCACAGGCACACCTTTATTGGGGTAGCAGGGTATACATGAAGGAAGTCAGGTCAAGTCAAGTCAAGTCATAACATTTATATAGCGCACTACATACCCAGAGGGTTTCAAGGCGCTTAGGAAGGGGAGGAGGATTATTTGTCAAATATCCACGTTTTAAGCTGCTTTCTGAAGGCTAGGTGATTCTGGTTGAGGCGAAGGTAAGCGGGGAGTGAGTTCCA
The DNA here is from genome assembly GCF_964263255.1 of Lissotriton vulgaris. Classification (NCBI taxonomy): domain Eukaryota; kingdom Metazoa; phylum Chordata; class Amphibia; order Caudata; family Salamandridae; genus Lissotriton; species Lissotriton vulgaris. The sequence goes on from NC_141687.1 coordinate 64,252,947, forward strand.
TGTTTTGGCAGCCAGGTATGAGAAGGATCTGCCTCCCATGGTGGTCTTGTTGATGCGAGGTACAGTGGCTTGGCTTGGCTGGAGGAGCGAAGTTGGCGGGAGGGGGTGTGGAAGGACAGTCGGGAGTTGAGGCAATCTGGTCCGATGTCGTAGAGTGATTTGTGTGCGTGGGTAAGTAGTCGGAAAGTAATCCTCTTATTAACGGGTAGCCAGTGGAGGTCTTTAAGGTGGCCAGAGATGTGTTCGTTGCGTGGGATGTCTAATATGAGCCTGGCTGAGGCGTTTTGGATTCGTTGTAGTTTCTTCTGGAGTTTAGCGGTGGTACCTGCGTAGAGGGTGTTTCCGTAGTCCAGTCGGCTCGTGACTAGAGCGTGGGTGACTGTTTTCCTTGTTTCGGTGGGGATCCAGCGAAATGTTTTTCTGAGCATGCGAAGAATGTTAAAGCAGGAGGAGGATACGGCGCTGACTTGTCTGTTCATTGAGAGTGAAGAATCCAGGATGACGCCAAGGTTCCGTGCGTGGTCTGTCGGGATGGGTGCATTTCCGAGGGCTTCCGGCCACCAGGAGTCGTCCCATGCAGAGGGGGATTTACCTAAGATGAGGACTTCTGTTTTGTCTGAGTTCAGTTTCAGACGGCTTTGTTTCATCCATTCGGCGACTTCTTTCATGCCTTCGTGTAGGTTAGTTTTGGCGGTGCTGGGGTCCTTGGTGAGAGATAGGATCAATTGAGTGTCATCCGCGTAAGAGATGATGTTGAGGTTGTGTTGGCGGGCAATGGCCGCGAGGGGGCTCATGTATACGTTGAAGAGGGTGGGACTGAGTGAGGATCCTTGTGGTACGCCGCAGATGATTTCAGAGGCCTCGGACTTGAATGGTGGGAGGCGGACTCTCTGGGTTCTTCCGGTGAGGAACGAGGTGATCCATTCCAGTGCCTTTCCTTGGATTCCGATGTTTCTGAGGCTTTGTAGAAGGGTGCTGTGGCAGACTGTGTCGAAGGCTGCAGAGAGGTCGAGGAGGATGAGGGCGACTGTGTCTCCATTGTCCAGTAGTGTTCGAATGTCGTCTGTTGCTGCGATGAGGGCGGTCTCAGTGCTGTGTTTGGCTCGGAAGCCAGATTGTGAGGGGTCGAGTGATTTGTTGGCTTCGAGGAAGGCGGCGAGCTGGTTGTTGACGGCTTTCTCGATGACTTTGGCCGGGAATGGAAGAAGCGAGATGGGGCGGTAGTTTTTGAGTTCGGTGGGGTCTGCTGTTGGTTTTTTCAGAAGGGCGGTGAGTTCAGCGTGTTTCCAGTCTTCTGGGAAGGTAGCGGAGTTGAAGGAGCAGTTGATGACGTCTCGGAGGTGCGGAGCTATGACGGAGTCTGCTTTGTTGAAGATGTGGTGAGGGCATGGGTCTGTGGGGGATCCAGAGTGGATGGAATTCATCAGGCGGATGGTGTCCTCAGTGGAGATTGGGTTCCAGGCGTTAAGGGTGTTAACGGGGGGAAGATGGTCAGCTGATGGTAGGGTGGGTTGGCTTCCGGGTTGGTTGTCAAAGCTGTTGTGGATGTCAGCAATCTTGTTGTGGAAAAAAGAGGCTAGGGAATCGCAGAGGGCTTGAGAGGGGGTGATGTCGTTGGAGTTGGCCGAGGGGTTGGAAAATTCCTTGACGATGTTGAAAAGTTCCTTGCTGTTGTGGGCGTTGTTGTCAAGTCGATCCTTGAATGCTGTTTTCTTGGCTTTTCGGATCAGTTGGTGGTGAGTACGGATGGCGCTTTTGAAGGCGTCCTTGTTGCTGGTGGATGGGTCTTTTTTCCAGGCCTTTTCAAGGGAGCGGCACAGTTTCTTGGACTTCTTGAGATCATCGTTGAACCATGAGGCCTTCTTGTTGCCAAGTTTGTGTTGACGTTTATTCAGTGGTGCTAAGGTGTCGGCGGTGTTGGATAACCAAAGGGTGAGGTTGGAGGCGGCTTCGTTGGCGTTAGAAGATAGGGTTGGGGAGGTTTGAAGGAGTGATGTGGAGATCTGCTCCGTGGTGATTTTGTTCCAGTTTCTTTGTAGAGTTGGTTGGAGGTGGATGATGGGTTTCGGCTTGTTGTAGGTGAAGTGAACGCAGCTGTGGTCAGTCCAGAGGAGATCCGTAGTGTGGCTGAAGGAGACATGGTTGCTGGAGGTGAAGATGGGGTCGAGTGTGTGACCTGCGATGTGGGTGGGGGAAGTGACCAGTTGTTTAAGTCCGAGGTTGGCGAGGTTGTCCAAGAGGGTGGCGGTGTTGTGGTCGTTGATCTTTTCAAGATGAAAGTTGTAGGGGCTGGGGTAATAGGCAGGGGCTGAAGTACTAAGGTTTAGGTAAGGTTAGAGCCCCTGGGGTAAAGGTAGGACTAGTGATACTGGAGTAGAAGCAAGAATACAGGCAGGAGGGTTCAGCTAGGGGTAGAAGTACTGTGGTCGAGACACCCTAGTGCTGGCGCCAGAGGTACCAGGTCATAAGAAGGAGTAGCGGGACCAGGGTCTAGGAAGGGGTGCTGGTGCTCATATCTAGATAGGGTTAGAGGCACTAGCAGTCAGCTATGACTCCTCCACAATGGCGGAGGAGCGCCGCCCCACTAGCAGAGACAGCAGCTAAAAAATCAAATGGAATTTCATCCTCGGTTTATTCTTAAGCAGCTGGCTTAGCCAGCGTTTGCAGTGAGGGGTGGGGCCGGGGAGGGGTAGGAGGAGTGCTAGGTGCACTCTCTAAGTATGCATATGTGTTTGGCCGGCTGACTCAGGCCGCCCAAAACACAATTACACACTTAGGTCAGCAGCAATGAGCAGCCGGGCTGGAGAAACCCCACAGGCTCCCTGACCTGAGCAGGGCGTCTTTTCAGCCTGCTCAGGCCAATCCCCGAACTGCCCTGAATTGCAGGGATTGGAGAGGGAGTCTGAGGCAGCCCCAGTGCCTGCTGGGACACAGAAGAGGAATTTCCCCACGAGGGATGCGGCCGGCAAATTAAGGTAAATTTCATCTTTTTTTATTATACTACCCCCATCCCCTGCGCTCCCACGCGCCCCTGCCCCACTACCTTTTCTATGTGGTGGCCGCCACTGCTAGCAGTAGTGGTAGTAGGGAATAGCCAGCAGTAGCAGTACTAGGGTACATATAGGCCTATATGGGAAAGATACTCGTGTGAGGGCTGGAGTAGATTTACTAGAGAAAATAACGTGTTATTGGTGTTTCTCCTATTAAAATAGAAAAAATTGATCCATGTAAATGCTGAAAAAAAGGGTGATGGGGATTTTTTTTCAACTGAAAAGACATTCTGTAGGGTGGATTTAACATCCTGGAAATGTCATTTATTTAGGAAACTTCAAGTGGTGTGGGCTAGAAATTCGGAGATAACTGGAGCACACAATAATACTTAGTAAGTCAATGTCGAGCAATGCTTCTGCATCAAAAGAAAATATACTTTAATCTGTGCGCATGGCTAGTATACCACACATGAAAAATACAACATTTCATACGGAAACAGCCTGACCGGACTGGGAACCTAAAGCAGCCCTGGCAAATTGTGTTAGACCAGCCCCGTACTGTGCATAGTGAGTGCAGCAAGCGTACCCGACTACTACAAAAACGGGTTTGAAAGTTTCTTCCCGCAAGAAAATTTGGGCAAAAATGGCACTTTCTACAACACATTTTTCATAATATATTTAAATGTATTCGCTTTTAAAGCATAGTAAATGATGACCTTAGAGTTGTGGCCTCCGCGGATTCCCTCACTATTACCATCCAACAGTGCTCCTCATCTCTCCATAGCTTCCCTTTCATAGTATTCATTTGCATTATAGCACCTCTCATACCAGTGTAAGGTGTTGGAGCACTTTACATGATGCATAATGCAGAGAAAATTAATCGTACATGCGTAAATTAGTGTATAGAAAATGTTACATAAAACACAGGGGATTACAAGGCGCAAGATCAGGATTCAGGCATTTTTAAGAGGGCTTGGTCTGGAGAAGCACAAGCTCAAGATTCAGAGCCTAACACAGTGGCTAGTGTTGGCTATACTATTAAGAATGTATTTCTACCTAAACAAACCCTTTTTAGCAATATCAGGAAAATGAAAGACTCGTAAAATAAACCATAACTTTCTAACCTGTACCATGCAGTTTGCATGCAGCTCTTTGATGACACTTCATAGCTCACTGTGCTAGATTCAGATTATAATTTAGGAGCTGCACAAAAGGGTCTCTATGACAAAAGTAGTACCGCATTAAGTGATAGCAAATAAAATACTGTTCTGTGATCTTCATGGTACACGTCCTTTGCAGCAAGTATATTAAGCCTCTGGCTACCTTAGATGAGTCAAAACTGACACTAGACAAAACCCACCTCTCTCCAGCAGGTACATTAATCACCAGAGTTATCTTAATACTTTTATTGTTTCCTGAAAACTACTTAAGATACATGGAACGAGAAAGTGGGTGCCTTCAAAACTGCTGCTCTGCAAACAAAAACAGCCCCAGTAACAACACCGGCCAACCACCCTTCAGCCTCCAGGGGAATCACCTGATGCCCGTACCAGCAGCCAATGTAAAACAGGGTCTGTGCCATCTCCAAACACACAAAACAAGCAGTGGCAAAGCGAATAGGTCTTTGAGGGGGTTACTTACAGCATTTTTGTAGATGCAGACGCTACACATGTGGGCACCTACAAAATGACATGGGCACTTTTCTCTTTAGAGGCACAGGTAAGCGTTTTAATGTGAGCAGTTAGAGCTGTGGAAACAACACAGGGAGAGATGGTGAGTGCAATGGCGAAGCAACACAGGGGACAGTGGGGGGTGAACAGCGAAGCAACATGAGAAGGGTGCCAAGGAATGCCAAAGCAACACAGGAAAGGAAGCAAAAGCAACAGGTTGAGCCAAGTTTGGATGGGATGTGAATGCAATGGGAGGGGGCGGGAGTGAAAGCAACAGAGGATGGTGAAAGCAACACAAAGGGCTCAGGTGGGGGAGCAATGGGGAGGAGCACGTGGGCTGGTGTAAGACGATGGGTGCAGGGAGAAGCAGTCACGCAACAGAGAGCAACATGGAGTGCAAGTGTGAAAGATGTACACATTGGAGCTGGATCAAAAACACATGCACTCGAATGGAGTGCCTCACACATAAGTAGTGCTTGAAGAGCATTAGTGCAAGCAGTGATGCCAGCCACATGAAGATTGTAAAGAGGCAGAGCTCCATGGGAGGGACAAACACAGGATTGACAAGCTGTGAGATGAATAAGAAGCAGGCAAATGAGAGTGACAAGGAAAAACAACCAATGGTAAGCACTGGGCGGGCTCTGAGCTGCTCTATGTTCTTGGTAAGCCACAATATGCTTTGCAACAGTGACAGTGCATGTGCTGTGAGTAGGTTTGACCTAACAAGCACACCAGACCATAAAACAGGCCCACAAACAGCCCCAAAAACAGCTCCACAGCAACCTGTCATATCACCTGCCTTGTAGGCCAGTCCAACTCTGCTGTTAAAGCACAAAAGTATACACATTTTTCTCCCACTCTGATTTTCCACTGGTGTCCACCTCTAAATGAAACCCTTAATGTCATGACCCTTGAAGGAGGAGAGTGGACTCTGTTACTCACCACTGAGGAGTAGCCGCGTCCGCACTGCAGGAAGTCTTGGTACCTCAGCCTGCAGACGCAGCCAGGGTGCCGCGTCAACACAGGGGAACCTTGACTCACAACACGAGCAGTGGCTTTTTCGGATAAACTGTAACTACCATATTTTACATCTAAACACCTGCTCACGTGCGAAAGTGAATGTTACAACTGTGTAATATTCTTGTCCAACAATCCCTTCCACGAGTATACTCAGCGAGGTAATATCATAGCTCAGTGGGTTAACGCAGAAACACGTATGGAACCACCAGGTCGCAGGTTAGTGTTAATACTGCTTCTTGCTTGGACTATTGCCAGTGTGTAAATAATGAAGCCTGCTTTACATCCTGCAGCTGACTGGTGCTCACTGGCAGACCTGCAGGGCTGAATCTGCACAAGCTTTAAATACACCCCTTCAATATGCAAATAATCCTCATTTCACGATTTTAATTGTATGTAAATACAGCACCTGGATATTCATCCTGGTAGCAGGGACGGACTGGGACAAAAAAGGTTCCGGGCTCCAAAAATAAAAGTGGCCCTCATTAAAGAACCAGAGTGCTAAAAAAAGTGGCCCACATTTGTAAATCAGGCCAGTTTTTAAATTGTAAAGACACGCGGTATGGCATTGTGCAAGGTATCAGACACTGCCTGCATTTGCGCCTGCTTCAGGCAATGTTTGTGGTGGTATCAGGGAAATCAACAGTAAAAACCAGCCCACAAACAGCTAAAAACTAGCCCACACACTGATCTGTCAGATTAGCCCATTACTCAGGCAATGCATGATTGCCTAGTGGCTCGTCTGACCCTGCCTGAAAGAAGCAAAGGCCTCAATGAATTAAGTTCACTTAGGGCCAGCTCTAAGGTGGTGCGACTGGTGCTGCTGCACCTGGAGCTGACTTCAGGGAGTGCAGTGTTTTCAAGTTTATCATGGTTTTGAAAGCACCTGCTGTTGCGTTCCTTGCCGCCAGCAAATTTCAGGCAACAATAAAAATGTCAAGATAATAATGTTCTTCCTGGCAAGAGATTGGAGTTTTGTCCAGTTGAGGTTTGACTGATCATGAAGCAGCACAGAGGATTGACATGCCTGCTGCAAAGCACATGCACCATGCAGACACCAAAGTTCATATAGTGAAAATAGGTCAGTGTGTTACTGCTTTTCTAAGAGACATTTTTGTGTTATTTGCAGTTTATAAGTTAAACTCCTGATATCGAACAGTGAATTATTAACTGTCATCCAAGAACTTCATGGAAACTGCAGAGTATAGATTGGAGCATAGATTACCGTTGCAAAAAGGGTTCATTTGTGTAGAAATCGAGTCTTATTAATAAAGAAAATCCCCTGCCATGGTATTCTGTTTTAAATTCTGAGTATGTGCTTTCCAGCCCAGGCCCTTTTAGACTATACTGCCCATAAGTATGGATGACATGACCTATGATTGATTGTCTCTGTGTAATGTGTATGTGATGAAAAAGTGCTCTGACACCCTACACTGGTATTAGTGGCGCTAAATAACGAATTAAATGCATCTGAAAGAGAGTGGTTATGAAGACATGAAGGGCACTGTTAAAAGGCGGTGGTGAGGGAATCCGTGGTGGAGGTGGTCACCAGTGCCACCTCCACCATGGATGGGGGGGGCGCCAACATCATTGTCGCACAGGACGCCACCAGCACTTAAGTTCACTTATCAAATTACAAGTCTAATACATATTTACCATAAAATCAAATTGGATAAAATTGACAAAATAAAGTCTGAAGTGAGGCCTGGCTCCCGCAAATACGAAACTTACAAACTATAATTAATAAATCACGGTGCTGAGCGGTTTATCACCGCCTCCATAGACAACTGAACTTCCTATGTTTGTTCACTCTCAGCTCTCGTATGTTTTTAGGTTCGTTTATGATGGGTTTCAATGATCGATTTTATTACCCACGTTATTTGTTCCAGGTGCTAACTTTATCTTAGATGCCAGGATAGGAAACTTGATCCTGCTGTTCAAACACTGGCCAGCAGGGGTCAGTGCTGCACTGTAGGTTCTCCACATTGTGAGAGTCTGCTGCAGGTAAACACCGAGGAAACTCAAGGGTTGAGCCCTTAGGCGCTCCTCTCCCACGTCGAAGAGAGGACGAGTGTGCATCCTATAAAGGGGGTTATTATATATTTTCTAGTACAGCTCTAGAAGATCACCAGGAGGCATGAACATTTTTTCTATAACCATTTCTTGACACATTAGAAACAATAAAACTTACATACAAAAGCTAGGGGAATTATCATGCACGCTTTGTATTAATTTACATGCACATAGAGCATCAAAATATGTAAAACCATATTCTATGAAATGGTTGGAACTTCATCAATTATAACGGATTGTAATCCTATTTATGATTCCAGTGCTTAACTTGTAAAACAATTATTGGCAAAGAAGCATGCCTGGCTCACATTTTGAGGCCGGATTGAAGATTCAAAGCCTGGCTGTCTGTGTAGGATGCATCTCTGCGATGAATCCAATGTGGGATGACTCAGAGTATTTTTCAGATATGAAACACTCTCTCGTGCAAGGCAAGCACTCCACAGGAGGAGGAATGATACACCAACATTTAATAGCATGAGGTGAGAGGGGAACACTCCTTGAGTCAGAGGCTGAGCCCACTCTGTGCATATTTTAACCCGTTCGATGCTGATGACGGAACCGCTCCGTCATCAACTGCGGTTGGGCTGTGCTGATGACGGAGCGGTTCCGCCATGGCCCTGCCGCCGCGCCTGCGCAGGGCTGATTTCGCGCCTACGCGGTGCTGATTTCGTGCCTGCGCGGCACGTTCTATTGAGCGGGCGGGGCCATGACGGAACCGCTCCGTCACAAGCACAGCCCAACCACGGCTGGTGACGGAGCGGTTCTGTCACCAGCATGCGGCCGCCCCTCGGCTGCCCCGCCCACTTAGCACTGCGGCGGAATAGCCGCTGCAGCTATGTGGTTAAAGCATTAGATACAATAGGTTATGCAAGTGGCTGCACTGTCATGCCAGAGCTGAAAGCAATCGGTATGAGCAGAGGTTCAATGTTTTTTTTTTTTGATAGGGAGTCTGTCAGTGTCTCAACCAAACGCCAGAGTCACCAAATATCAAGACTCCATGGTCTTCATTCCAGCTCTTGCCTCTTTCTTCCTCCACCCGACAATACCTGATTTTATTATTCCACTTTTACAAGTTCTTTTTCATCGCTTCTTACTCCCTTGTCACATACTACCAATCTTTTTTCTTTTCTCTTTCTTTTCTTCCCTTTACACTCAGGCGGGCCTGATGGCTTATTGGACTAATGTGTCCACTGTAGGAGCCTGTGTTTGACCTCATGGTCATTGGTTTCAAATCCTGGTGGGTGGAGTCAGCCTTTCATCCTTCTGAGAACGATAAAACGAGTGCCATTGGGTAGCAATAAACATTTGTTACTCAGTGCCAAGATACCTTTGGGTGAACATGCCTTTTACAAATACACATGTTATGAACTGGTGCAAAGTCTGAGAGGAAAAATAAGCCCAGTGAGAAAGCCATCCTTTTTGCCCTGATAACTCCTATTTTTTTACTGATACTGGTGGTAACTGACCCCGACTTTGACCTGGGCCCTGCTAACCAGGCCCAGGACCAGTACTCTGATTAAATGGTAAATGGAAATTAGATGTGATGACAATAGGTACTGACAGCCTACCTGTAAGTCCCTGGTATATGGTAGGGCAGGTAGGTCTAGAAGCCTAGCAGATTTAATGCACTTTAGTGTCCACTGCTGTGTTGCCTGCTGTCATTTTAAAAGTCAGTCCTGCTTTGCAAGCTGCTTTTAAATTGACTTTATATGCAAATATGACTATGGATTTAAAAGTACTCAGAAAGTATAACATATAAGTCACTCCTAATGTCTACTCTAGGTATTCCCAGGGAAGGATGTAAATTGATACTTGTATAGCGCACTACTCACCCACAAGGGTCTCAAGGCGCTTGTACGAAAGACCGCTGTGGAACCCATCCTGGCTTTCCCTGTGAGGCGTCCACTCCTGGGCACCCCCAAGGTGGAGGCCAGGCATCGTTAGCGTTGGGGGGGCCGTTGTGGAGATTAAGCAAGCTATTGCCCAGAGTTGCAGAGTGGGACCCATGATTAGAGTAGGCACCGAGGCGAGAATTATGAGGTCCGTGGAATTTTGAGCCCAAGACCCGCCGAGGCGGGGAATTGAACCCTGGTCCCGGGCTAGACCTCTGCATCAGGGTCTGCCGCTCTAATCATTAGATTAGCAGGGACATTTTAAAATATGTTTTCTATGCCCTGACGCGGCAACTTGGGAATAATTTAATAAAGTACAGCTATTGACAGGAGTGAGCAAAAATGATATTTCAAGGACTTAAACGATTGGTAATATTAACTTCAACAACTTGCCACTGTTGAATTTATCATAAATAGTACAGAATTATTTTTATAGAACTTTCTTTTCAGTGAGCCAAAATCCAGCCTTTTAACAGCCCCTCCTGATTGGCCAGTGTTGCCAGGCAGAGGCAAACTGCTTTGATTAGGTGATAGGTGGCCTGCAGAGAGACAGAGGTTTTATGGTGGATGGAGATCTGTAGCTGCAGAGAAAAGGCCAGGAAGTGGGCTGGGTAAACAAACTTATCTACAAAGAGAAAATGACAGTAATACTGCAAGCCAGGCATACACTCTCTTCCTGTACCCCCAACCAGATGGGACCCCCCCTCCCCCAGGAATAGAATTTATAAGAAGTCTGAAAGGGGAGTGTTAAGGGAAATGAGCCACACCTGTAGGTTGGCTGAGAGAGATCATAACCCAAAGGAGAAAGTTTCTCTGTCTTGAATTTTGAAGTTCAGTGCTTTGTGGGACAAGAATATTCCATACTCTGGTGGAAGCTGTCAACGCTTTTGGGAGGCGCCCTGTACCCCATTGGTCAGGGATGCCCTCCACTTGTCACCCCAGAACTCTGGATAAATATGTGAGAGCTGCATAGCAACTCAGATCTTCTGCCTGAAACAAGAAGAAGAAGGACTGCTCTGTTAGAACCCTGGCCTGCACCAAGAGGACTGCACTCTGAATGACTGCACCTTCTGCACACTAAGGTAACAGGTAAAAAGAGCTCCGCCAGCATCATCTCCAGTGAGAATAATCGAGCTGACCACCTTCAGCTGTACTTTTAAGGATTTGGCCAGGTGCATTGTGTTAACTCAGACACCCAGGAACCTTGGATTTTGTTTGGGGACACTTTAACCCCCAAAAGGAACTTCAGGAAGCACCTACTGAAGTTTGGAGAACTTTTGAGAAAAAGCTCTATAAGGTGACTGACACGATATTGAGAGTCAAGCCAACTACGCTGAACCGCGACCCGGCCTGGATTTCAGGGTCGTCTCGCTGGAAGCTCTGGAGCTCAAGACTTCCAGGAGTTGACCAGGGGCTCCCACTGAACCAAGCCAACAAAGCTGGTATGAATCCTGCCAGTTAGAGAGGCCCACTCGACATCAAGAGAAAATCCTCTAGAAAAGTTTTTAAGTCAGAAGGTGACATTTTGACCAAGGCCTCCCACTTAGTGTATCCAACCAGGGCTCCACTGTGGTCAGCCTCAAACTTCGACTTTCTTCTGGTCAAATGCGACCAGATGTCCCAATTTGGCGGCATTGTTTTTAAGCACTAGAAACTGTTTTTTCTTTAAAATTTCATATCTCCGGTTGCCTACATTGGATTTTTGACGTTTTTGTATCATTTTAACGATAAATATATTTCCTATTTTTATAAATTGGTTGTGGATTTTTATTGTGTGTTGTGTCTTACGTATTTAATGTACTGGTGTTTTTAAATGCGCTACACATCTGTCTCCTAAGTTAAGCCTGCCTGCTTGTTGCCAGCAACCAAGGGTTGAGCAAGGGAATAATTTATTGAGATCTTGTATGGACCTTATATTGTGGAAGTGGCTTTATAGCTAGTGGTAGGTGCATACTTACCCCTACTAATTGTCCACCTTCTAACAAGCCCTCCACTAGCAAAGACTTGTGCAGACTAAGCACTATATGACATTATAAAAATGTACCTACACACTAGGAGGAGGGGTGAAAAAAGAAGAAAACAGTCACGCCACTGTTATTGCAGAAAAAGGCATCATTCTTAATTCAACTCATAAATAACATACCAATAAACCACCAAATACAGCTAGCGTTAGAGAAGATAACTTTCTCAAAGGTAGATTTTACTGTCCACACAGTCTGCATGTTGTGATCAGAACTTATGTCATGTTATGTTATGTTGATTTGTAGAGCATGCTACTCACCAGTGAGGTTATCCAGGTGCTTATGACCAGTAGCTTGAACACAAGGCTTTGGAAAATGTGTTTATCTATGAAACTATCTTACACTACGGAGCATATCTTGTTCAGAACATATAGCTATTCTGTCCAAATTAAATATTTAAAAAAAATGTTAATACGTTTTTAGAAAAATGTTGTATTTTGCTTAAATGATATTGGTACTTTTTGGGAGTCGGGTGGTGGTGTGGCCCTTGGGTTAGTCTTTAGGTCACAACGCACTACTAGTTAAGAAGTAAACCTGACATGTTTAGCAACCTAAGTAATAAAAGTAATTTTGATGCATTATATTATACAATATTAGATATACACAGCAATAATATTGGCACTCTTTTCATCTACTTTGGATACATGAATGTCTCAGGTGGCCCTCCCAGGACTCAAACTTGCTGTAGTTGTACAGACCCTTACAGAAGACACTTATCCCCCTCCGCCCCTTAATGCTGGAGACAGTTTGTCGTCTAGTGAGCCTCCTGCACAATGTGCTGGACACTAGCTCGAAAGCTGCACCCAACTTGGCCTTTTATCCTTCTTCCATGGAGCCTAAATGAGTAACACTTAGTACAGTGACTGTCATAGTCACTATTAGTACTCTAAGAGTTCTGTGCATGAGCACTGCCTTATACAACAACTAAATATACATAGTCTATCCGACTTTGAGAACGCTGTTGCTCAAGGAAATATGCACTGAAGTACATTTTTTCTCGTTGTTCATTTGAAATTTGTGGTGAAGCTTAAGTAGCCATCAGGGGAGTTAACTGGCAGAAAAAGGACATGTCACTCAGCCTTCCAGACTTATTTCTGACATGGATGGCGAAGATATTTGAGAAATATGTCATCATTGTTGCGTTCTAGTGCATTAACTATAATTTCTTTGACAAAATTAAACCCTTTATATTGTTCATTTACTGCAATCTCCTCCATAGGAAAAATATTCAGTTCCACAATTCCTATTCCACCAAAATGGTGTTCAGATGCGTCCCACTTCTGTCATGAATATATATAATGTTAGCGTTCTAGTTGCTAACTTTGGGGTAAAGCTGCATTAGAACACCGAGGAATTAGCTGATAGTCCACTGCTTCTGTGGGAAGTATGTTTTAGTCAAAGTATCAGACTTTTTCCTCTCATTCCCCAGAACATATTTGTGAATTAATAGAAAATGCACCCTTAAGTTAGCCTATGGAGCAGTTACTATAATTTCCATGAGAAAGTCATGTGAAACAAACATGTAAATGTAAATTGTAAATGTAAATTGATACTTGTATAGCGCACTACTCACCCGCAAGGGTCTCAAGGCGCTTGTATGAATACCGCTGTGGAACCTATCCTGGCTTTCCCTGTGAGGCGTCCACTCCTGGGCACCCCCAGGGTGAAGGCCAGGCATCCTTAGCGTTGTGGGGGCCATTGTGGAGATTAAGCAAGCTATTGCCCAGAGTTGCAGAGTGGGACTCCATGATTGGAAATGGCACTGAGGTGAGAATTATCAGGTCCGTGGAATTTTGAGCCCAACACCTGGTGAATTGAACCCTGATCCCGGGCTACACCTCTGCATCAGGGTCTTCCGCTCTAACCATTGAGCCACACTTCTCTCAAACATGGTTCATCTAATTCCAGTAGAGGTGAAGGATTTTTCCCATAGTGAAATGACCTTCGAATTCACCACATATGCTAAAATTACTATCGCACCACCAACAAATGATTTACATTGTGACTAAACGCGGTACAAATGAGGAAGATGGTATCAGGTGATAAATGCAGGGTAACGCTGCAGGGGGGCTGGAGAAAATGACAGACTCGGACTGGCTTGAGGAAGGACTGTTGAACAGAGCAGAGAGATTGGGTAACGCTGCAGACTGTCTGCATTAATGGGTAGAAGGGATCAAAGGCAGTGTGTGGGTACAATGGCCATGTTGTGGGAAGATGTTAATTTGGGGGAGTCAAACAACAAAACAGTGAGTAGGGCAGATAGAGAGAGGTAAATTAGAAGGATACTAGTAAGCTGATTTACTAAGTTACGTAGATTCAGGCTTACATTTAATTTTCCTCTGTCTGCTTAAGATGCTGAGTATAATTAAGGCTCCCAGTTTTCCATTTTTACTGATGTTTACATATAAATATAGACAGAAAACCATCTATTTTTCTGCCTGTATTTACTTTTAAATATGGCTAAATATGGAAAATAGGTTTTAATTTGGATAACTATTGCTACTGTCAATTATGAGTGCCAGGCTAACAATTGTTCTTATTAACAAGCAGGGGAGTTAAAAATTAAAAAGATTTCTTAGTGAAACCTAAATAACTGCAGCAGTACAGCGGTTTAAGCTGTTGTGCAATGCAAATGGTTTCAACTGACTGTATTATACTGTAACAGGCTAATACCCATTGGACATTCAAAAAGTAAACATTTGTAGGTTAAATAAATGTGGAAATATCCCTAGTGCAGCTTCAAATTTTACACTAAGCGCAAAATAAATACGGATAAATGCAGATAAAATGAGCAAAAAATAAATATGGATAAATACAGATGGAAATGCAAAAACACAAAAATACAATAAAACCGGGAGCCCTAAGTATAATGCATATTTGGATTCCAGCCCACCTTCTGATATTTTCTATCTACTCTGATCCCAAACTGCTCCCTCCCTGTCAGTGTGGACCTGGGATGGACTTTTCATGTATGAAAGATGCTTAAACGCATGGCTAGGGTCTTCTAAGCATGACTGTAAAGGGCCCATCAGTTCCATTCCATGGTTCTCTGGTTTCGGGCGCCTTTTAACATGGATGACGTGTACCTGCCACGCTTTCCCTATTTTCCATTTTCGGAATTCATTGACTGCCAACGCGCTTTCCATAGTGTCGGCGCCTCATTTCCCTGCGAGCTGCGGCGCAGCTGGTAATTTGCATCCGCAGCAAAGCAGCTTCTTAGCTTAGAGATGAGCAAAGGACACAAACCATACAACACAACCTCAAAAAAACTACACAGAGGCTAAAATACTGGAAAAACACTACACCATCTCCTATAAAAAACATACAGGGAAGAGCTCTTTTGCTTGGAGCTTGCGCGTGTGCACACACACGCACACTGTAAAATGCACACTTGTAGTAGGACTGTGATCAGAAACACGGGCATTTACAAGCCGCTTGAGCCACTTTTGCGTCACTTTTCCCATGTTAAAAGTGACATATGGGTCTTGTAAATCTGCCCCCAGTGTAGAAGGGGGTGTGCGCATGCGTTGTGTTTCTGATATGTTTCAAGGCAGTGGTCTTCTATCTTTTCAATGCCGCACATCCCCAGAGCAAAAAAGAAATTCAGCCTGCATGGCAAGGACATTTCTCACAATCATTCCAGACAAGTGGCAGCTCTGAACACATTTAGCAAAGCAAACATTGCAGTTCTGTTCTAATTTATAGAGCCAGACCCCCTCTTTGGGCAGAATATCCCACCTGAAGGAAGACCAGGTGCAGCTAGAGGGCTGAGGCACTGTGTTGTAAAGTGCTTAGAAGCATCACTGGGCGCCTCTAACTCCTCTCTTCGGTCTCACAGGTCGAGGGCCTGAACATGGACAACGCGAAGCTGCTGCTGCACATCGACAACGCCCGCCTGGCCGCTGACGACATCAAGGTCAAGTAGGTGCTTGGAATGTGGGCGGAAGCGATGAGCGCCCACAGCTGGGCATCGAATGCTGCGTGGGCCCCACTAATAATGGATAATCATGAATGGAGCAGAGGGGGCGTGGGAGGGCAGGACAATCGCTAACAGGAATCCTTTCCCAGACAATTTTAGGAGAGAGTGTGTGCACTACTGCTGTGGTTTGCTGTAAATTCGGACATTTTGTGCGCATTCCCAGGGTCATTGCCTGCTTTCTCAGCACAAAATCATGAAAACGTGTCTAATTCAAAAGGGCACTGTAAATGGAGAACAATAAGCAAGGTTCTTGAAAAAGCAAAGGTGGAACAAAAAACAGAAAGCATATATTAATTGCAGAAAATGTGCTAACCATCTCTTTCTAGAGCTAGGCCACACGTGTTCTCCAATATATTCCACAGTATTTATTGAAAAAACTGTCAGCTATTCGTTTAAAAATTTGTCACTGATTTTGAAGAGGTATGCTTTTTGAGAAAAACCCATACCTGATACTTTTGCGTCTGTTACATGAAAAAGAAGGGCATGGAAGCAAATATATATTGTTATATCTCTACTCCTTGTCTCCACATTTTATCAGGATGTGCAAGTTGGTGAAAGTCTGTACTAGGATATAGGGTGTGTTGAGCTATACATTTATCAGGTTGCGTCTTGAATATTCTGTGCAGATCTGAAGCCCACATCTGTAGGAATGTTTCCAATTCCAGGGTCCACCTCATGAGCAGTTTGATTAGCTCTGAAGGCCTCTTCTGAAGTAACGTTTCCAGATTTAGAGGTGTCTTGGTGAATAATTTATCTGACCCTGGAGGCCACACCGGAAGTGTTGAGTACAGTTCTGAAGGACACATTGAGACCACCATGTTCAGTTCTGAGTGCCACAGGGATATCTCGAGTGCTTTCTGGAAGTCCCACCTGGAAGCTGCACCTAGTCATGATGGTGTTATCTGGAATATTATAGGCATTTACGAAGGACTCGCCTAGAGTGCTGCGCCCATTTCTGAAGGCGAAGGGGATATCTAAAGTGTTTCACGATGGCCACCTTTGAAGGTGTGTACCCAGTCCTGGAGGCCACATCTGGTGTACTGTGAGCATTTCTGGGGAGGTGGGGCACATTTATAGTAGTTTACAGAGGTCACTGTGGGAGGCATCTGCGCTGAGGTCTCAAAGACCCATTTGATGTATTTCTGCTGGTTCTGGAGGGCACACGTGGAGCTCTGTGTCCAGTCCTGCATGGCACCTGGACTCCTGAGTCCACTCCAGAAGGACTCATCGGGGTGATTGGACTAGCTCAGGAGGCCACGTCAGGAGTTTTACGGACACTACTGTGCTGAATTCTGGGGGTGTAATGCAAGGTGCTTTTACTTCTTCCGGTGCCATCCCTGGACTCCATTGAGCCATTGCCCAGCACAGGAAGCTGCACCATAGACAGACAAAGCCAGGCTGTGATAGCTCAGTGTCAGTGTTAGTGTGAGGGCCCAATAATATGATAACAATGACATTTCCAATGGCAGGGGATGCATTGTCAGCATCAGGGAACGCCTAGAAACAGGAGTCACATTATAAGACCTGGCAGACATGGAATCAGCAGCAACATTAAAACATATGTTTCTGTGAAAGTGATGACAAAAGTACTGGCACTTAAACACAACAAATGATTCAGAAATAGCTTTAAAAGGCAAACAGACTGATAGTACTCGTTAAGAAAAGGTTAAGCTATATCTAAAGTAGGGCCTATATTCGAGGCGTGCCGCAGGCTCTACAAATGCAGAAGTAATTGTCCACTTTTCAAACATCATTTAGGGTTCAGGGCCTATTAGGGCAGCGGGAGACAAGAGAACTTGAGCACAGGGAGCCAAAGTCACTTTTCCAGGATCACAGTGTGGTCAATTTGCGAAGCCGAGATTGGAACTCCGGGCTGTTGGGTCCGCAATAGACAACTTGGCCATCCGAGTCTGTAGATTTTGATTGGTTTAGCAGTACTGCCCAGCAGCCATGTCTAGTGCTGTTGTGTGACTTCTACATGCCCTGGCTTCTGATTCGCTGACACTAGGTGGGAGGATCCAGTTGTGCATTTGTTGATGGGGACCTCATGCTTTGCCCCTCTAGGCTGGAGACAGAGCAGGCGATCTGCGATGGGGTGCAGAAGGACACCCAGGGGCTGCGCAAGATGATCGACGACACCAACCACCTGCGGATCAAGCTGGAGTCGGAGCTGGAGTTGCTGAAGGAGGAACTGGCGCACCTGCGCAAATCCCACAAGGAGGTAAGGGAAGGCGAGCCGTGGTGCGGGAAGATATAACTGGTGCAGACGATGTCTGCCTCATTTATGGGAGGTCGCTCCTCCCACAAGCCACATGACAAACATGGCCTCCAGCGCCCTTCCTCAATGGCGACTCAGTGGTTTATGTATGACACAAGGCCCACCACTTACAACTGCCCCTTGGTGCTATGTGGAGTTTATTATTTTGCTGACGAGTTGGCCAAAAATCAGTATTTCTTCTGATGGTCAGGTCCCTCCACCATCAGCCTCACTGTAGTTGAGAGTTTGTGCCCTATATTTAATTGTGCTGTTTGATCTCATCACACATGTTGTCTGGTGTGTTCTACTTGCTCCCATTGTTTGATGCCTTATTGTTGTTCATGAGTTGTTTCTCACAGGCTCTGGGGCTTCTTCATCTCTTGACTGCAAGCTTGAAGTTGTGTGTTATCATCTCAAAGTCTTCCTGTGAGCGCGCCTGGTCTCCTACTTACTACCAACCCCTCAGAGTAAGCGGAAAGAAGGATGCGTGTTGTGCCGCAGACTTTGTCCGTGGGGCGCAGTGTGCATGTTGTTGTCTTCATAGTCCTTGTGGCTCCCTCACTGATGTTGTGTGATGAAGAGGTTAGGTTGAGACCCATGAGGTCTGGCATTGGGTGGTCACATCTGGTCACAT